>NC_092817.1:47521126-47563626 GCF_023375885.2 Dermacentor andersoni
GAGAGCTTATTTGCTTGGGCTATAACTGACCCTTCTGCCTGGGAAAACAAAGTCTTGCAGGCAAGCATGCGGAGGAAGCTCCTTCTTTTGCAGGTTCTCCAAAAGAGCACCCCTTTCATCTCGGCACTGTGGGCATGATCCTGCATGTTCAATGCGAAGAAACGCGATAGGCCAGAGAGTGACGATACTTTTTGCAAGCGAAACACAGGTGGAAGAATTGGCCCCTCCTAGAGGTAGGGGAGAACAGGTGGAAACGGCTAGCCACACCAACGTATCCATTCCTGCAGAACAAAAAATTCAAAAAAAAAAAAAAACCAGCAGGATTGAAGCTATTATAAGCGCTGGTATCTGTGCATGTCCAAGCAGCCGTCCAACTGCCAACAAAAAGTGTCAGGTCAAACTTCACATGACAGAAGAGATACATCAAAGCAATGGACTGGCTCTGTGTATATCGCCTGCGGCCCAGTTGGCTACACAGGGCCAGCCAAGCAAACCTTCCTAATAAAAATGTTTAAAGTTTTATGTGGCACTGCTTTACATTCTCTTTCTCTCTTCTTCTTTTAGGGCACGCTTGATTACGAGACCGTCATGCGGAAAATGAAATACCTCGGTCATGTTTTGGACGAAACGCTGCGGTTGTATTCGCCGGGACTGCTGTACGTAACAAGGCTGAACGAAGTGTGTTTTTTAGTTAGATGGGCACTGTTCTACGGAAGAGCGCGACACTGAACGCCTACATACCCTGCGATCCAAAACAATTGTGATTTCGCTGAGACATATGTGTGTACAGGCCAGCTACATCTTGGGTCTTTTCTTGTCAAACCTCATCTTGTAGCCACATCAATGCCGTTGGGTAAAAAAGCAGGCAGAGATGCCTATGGTGATGATTATTATGATGATTATGATGATTATTATGATGATTATGGTGAAAAAGATGCGAGACCATTTGAAGAAACGACCGGATAGGAAAGAGTGTCGCTACATCAAAAAAGTGCTTCTAGAAGAATAGACGGCTGAGTCCACTGTATAGAAGAAATATAACCTATCACTACATGTTTCTAGGCAAGTTTGTTCATTAAGGCTTCAACTGGGGCTAGTTGGGATGTCACCGTTCTGTTTTAGTGCGCTACATTTTCCACACAAATCTCAAAATGAATGAAAGGAAAAACACGTGCGCACATGCTTGTCCGTTTTATTTATGTTGTGCCTTGTGCGAAAAATACAGCGTAGTAAACATAACCACAGCCAGTCCACACTTATTAAGGTGACGCGAAACCATGTGAAAGAACGACCGCAGAAGAATGAGTGTTACTACAGCACTAAAGGCTCCTCGTGGTTGAACCTCGCGTCTTTTTCACCATAAGTATAAACCAAGTAGCCCATACAAGAAGAAGCGACGAGAGGTACATGGGTAGATTAGATATAGCAGCATTCGCAATCGGCTCTTCCCATTATTTTCTTTCTTTTCTCTAAGCTTTAGCAGCCTGTTTTCCTTGCCCCACTACATGTTAGCCAATCAAAGATAGTCTCCTGGTAGCCTCCCTGCCCTTATTTTTATCTCTCGCTCTCACACAATCAGAGTTTCAGCACAATATGTAGACATGGTGATCAAAGGCACTTGGCTCGTTCGCGTCTCGTCATCGATAGCCCATAAGCGATAACGCTTTGCTTGTGCTACATGGATGCTGTCGAGAACGAATACTCCAACACTAAACTAAGCGGAAATATCCACGGGAAAATCGCTTTCTTCGATAGCTGAGTGCTCCACGAGAAGTGAACTTATGTGTTCCCTGCGTCCCTCCTCCTCCTTATCCTCCCCCTCATTCTCCTCCATCCTTGAATTTAGTGTATTTGAGCTGGCCCGCAATTGCGGGACCCATGAATGGCGATATTCGACTTTTAAATCTAAATAACAAGCTTTACAGGCTCGGAAAACGATTGGTCGCAGAATGCTGACGTTGTTGATCCAGATTTGTGACGAGGCAAGCCAAAGAAGACTTCGAATACAACGGCATCCCGTTCAAGGCCGGAACTGCATTTATGGTGTCGCAGTACCACTTGCAAAGGGATCCTCAGTATTGGCCTAACGCGGAAGAGTTCGACCCGGAAAGGTAGGATGAAAAACGAAATTTAAAGATGCTTTGGAAACGAGCAACTGTATTTTAAGTTATATTAACGCGTATCTTGTCTAAAGTTACTTGCACTGGCTTATCTCACAGCCACCACAATAACTCATTATCATTCGCTGCTTACGTTTGTATCGTTGTCATTTCTTATTATGTTATGTGTACACGGCTGAGGAAAGATTCAGAAACGAAACTTTATTCGCTGCAACGTCCCTCTCACTGCACGCTTTTCTAATAATGTTGTTATATGATGCTGTACTGTAAGCCCCAAGGGCCGGTTCAAATGTAGGCGGGTGCCACTTGGAAGGCTTACCGCGAATACTTTCAGCTAAGCCAATGCTACTATCGCCGTGCACGTACCATTGTAGGCTTGGTGATTGCAGGTTTGCCCCGGAAAATGAAGCCTTGTTGCGGAAGACCGCGCATGTGCCGTTCGGAATTGGACCTCGAAACTGCGTCGGAAGGAGGCTAGCATTGCTGAACCTTAAGTACACTGCCGCCAGAATGGTGCAGAAGTATCGCCTGGAACTGGGAAAGTCTCAGATGGTGAGTGCAACTGTGAATAATATTAAACTAAAATATTGTATAAGCGAGACAAGTTGTTTACTAACACGCGAGACAGGTGTTTTCGATATTCTCTTAAAATGCACGGTTAGCAAGAAATGCCCGCCGCTGTAGTCCAAAGGCAACGTTGTTGCGCTGCCAGCCTTGAGGTCGCGGGTTCGATCCCGGCCACGGCCGCTGCAGATCGACAGGGCTTAAATGAAAGAAAAAAGAACGTTTCTGACTTAAATTTAAGTGCACGTTAAAGAACACCAGGTGTACAAAATTGATCTGGAGCCTCCTACTAAGACGCGCCTCATAATAAGATCACGGTTCTGGCCCGAAATATTCCAGAATTCTTTATCAGGAAATGTTGCTGCCTATAAGTGGCCCCGTGAGTGCAATCGCTAAAATTAAACAGAGCGAATGTGTGTATTGAATAAGGGAGGCAAATGGCAAGCTATGGCAGCACGTGGAGAAGGTCTTATCGATATTTTCTTGAAGTATACTGCTATAGCGAAAATGTTGATGGCCTATAGGTGGCCCCGGCCACTCCTTTGAGCTTAACTTGATGAATTCATAAGAGAGATATGCATCAGTACAGTTCACTTATCACATTTTATGGACAATGGACCTGCAATAAGTAACGCAGAAGAACGTGGCGCTGTTAAAGAGAACACTTACATGTTAAGACAAACATATCCCAGCAAGGGTTCCTAACTGTCTGGAACAAACGAAAAAAACGGAGATATTTGACGAATCACCATTCAATTAAAGATACTGCAAGCAGTCGCATCATTTGTCAGCTAATATTGATGCCTAAATACAAGGGGGGTCCGTATTGTAAAAAAACTCTGTTCTATTCTATTTTTTTCGTTTTTTCGTCGTTGTTTGACGTGCGCCACACCTTCGCTTCCCGCTGGTATTCGCCATTCACTTCGAAGGGTGACACGAAACGAACAAAATCGAAGGAAACTAATCCTTACACATTGCGGCCACTGGGTAATTACCTTACGAGCCGACCATGATGCACTTGGTTTATAATTTGTAATGATTCCGGCTTTGTCTAACGCCTACGCCACGTGCGTGAGATGTCCGACTGTCAAAAGCCAGGTGTGAGCGAATAGTGGCTTGTGAAGACAAAAAAAAAAAAAAGAAAAAGAAAAAGAAGGCACCGCCAGTTTTATTTCTGTGACGGCGCTTATTTACGATAGAAAGAATTGTTTTTCCTAAGTGTGCAGGATGATGCATAATTCGTCGTACGTTGGTTAATACACCTTCAACCATGCAGATTACCGTGAAAATAAATGTTTTACCAGCGTATCAGACGCGGACAACATAACAGACACATACAACAGAATAGACACACACAGCGGGCGTCTATTCTGTTGTCCTTGTGTAATGCTCTGGTAAAACATCGGTTATGCAGCACCAATTAACCCAACGCTCAACCTCACTGAAAATAAATATAGTGCTGACTCTGTGAAGCACTCGTCGCAAGCGAGCTGCTTGCGCTATAGCATGCAGGCAGTAAGAATGAGATTGTAGAGTGAAGCATGAGGAGTATCTCAAAAATAAACCGATACATTTTGCAAGTTTCCTTTAGAACCGTGTTTCTTTCTTCTTCGTAAAAATTAAACGATCCTATTTATTTCAGGGTTCCATGGAAATCGGCGCTTACGGTATGGTCTCGACTCCTGCTAGGGGACCGTGGATTAAATTTTATCGAGTGTGAAGGAGACAGATCGTCGTCATGCGTGGAATCCGCATGTTACAACAGCGGCACAACTTTACGCTGAGCTAGGCGTTCCCGGTGACAATGTGTCCAGCTTCTTCGTGTGCTCAATACTTGCAACTGTACTCTATACAGTGCGTAGGATCTGCAATGTTTAAAAATAAATATTCATTACCTCGTCCAATTCTGTGTATCTTATATATCGCCGATATGTCAGCAACATGTTCTTGCACTCACTTACGCAAATTAAACACTGTGGACCACGAACTTGTGCACGCCTATAGCTTAACTCTGTGTCATAAGGTTGCGCAACCAAGTACGAACGAAAAACATTTCTTTTTCAGTTAAGGCGCACTAACGTGTTCGCCTAAGTGCTGCCTCATTACTGCAATCACAGTTTCAGTACTTTCATCTTCACTTGTGCGCATATCTAGTGTCTTTTTTCTTGCCGCTTTCCTTCCCATTCATCATCATCATCATCAGCCTAGTTACGCCCACTGCAGGGCAAAGGCCTCTCCCATACTTCTCCAACTGCCCCGGTCATGTACTAATTGTGGCCATGTTGTCCCTGCAAACGTCTTAATGTCATCTGCCCACCTAACTTTCTGCCGCCCCCTGCTACGCTTCCCTTCTCTTGGAATCCAGTCCGTAGCTCTTAGTGACCATCGGTTATCTTCCCTCCTCATTGCATGTCCGGCCCATGCCCATTTCTTTTTCTTGATTTCAACTAAGATGTCGTTTACCCGCGTTTGTTGCCTCACCCAATCTGCTCTTTTCTTATCCCTTAACGTTACACCCATCATTCTTCTTTCCATAGCTCGTTGCGTCGTTCTCAATTTCAGCAGAACCCTTTTCGTAAGCCTCCAGGTTTCTGCCCCATATGTGAGTACTGGTAACACACAGCTGTTGTACACTTTCCTTTTGAGGGATAGTGGCAACCTACTGTTCATGATTTGAGAATGCCTGCCAAACGCACCCCAACCCATTCTTATTCTTCTGGTTATTTCAGTCTCATGATCCGGATCCGTGGTCACTACCTGCCCTAAGTAGATGTATTCCCTTACCACTTCCAGTGTTTCGCTACCTATCGTAAACTGCTGTTCTCTTCCGAGACTGTTAAACAGTACTTTAGTTTTCTGCAGATTAATTTTCAGACCCACCCTTCTGCTTTGCCTCTCCAGGTCAGTGAGCATGCATTGCAATTGGTCTCCTGAGTTACTAAGCAAGGCAATATCATCAGCGAATCGCAAGTTGCTATAGTATTCTCCATCAACTTTTATCCCCAATTCTTCCCACTCCAGGCCTCTGAATACCTCCTGTAAACATGCTGTGAATAGCATTGGAGATATCGTATCTCCCTGTCTGACGCCTTTCTTTATAGGGATTTTGTTGCTTTCTTTGTGGAGGACTACGGTGGCTGTGGAGCCGCTATAGATATCTTCCAGTATTTTTACATATGGCTCATCTACACCCTGTTTCCGTAATGCCTCCATGACTGCTGAAGTTTCGACTGAATCAAACGCTTTCTCGTAATCAATGAAAGCTATATATAAGGGTTGGTTATATTCTGCACATTTCTCTATCACTTGATTGATAGTGTGAATATGGTCTATTGTTGAGTAGCCTTTACGGAATCCTGCCTGGTCCTTTGGTTGACAGAAGTCTAAGGTGTTCCTGATTCTATTTGCGATTACCTTAGTAAATACTTTGTAGGCAACGGACAGTAAGCTGATCGGTCTATAATTTTTCAAGTCTTTGGCGTCCCCTTTCTTATGGATTAGGATTATGTTAGCGTTCTTCCAAGATTCCGGTACGCTCGAGGTTATGAGGCATTGCGTATACAGGGTGGCCAGTTTCTCTAGAACAATCTGACCACCATCCTTCAACAAATCTGCTGTTACCTGATCCTCCCCAGCTGCCTTCCCCCTTTGCATAGCTCCTAAGGCTTTCTTTACTTCTTCTGGCGTTACCTGTGGGATTTCGAATTCCTCTAGGCTATTCTCTCTTCCTCTATCGTCGTGGGTGCCACTGGTACTGTATAAATCTCTATAGAACTCCTCAGCCACTTGAACTATCTCGTCCATATCAGTAACGATATTGCCGGCTTTGTCTCTTAACGCACACATCTGATTCTTGCCTATTCCTAGTTTCTTCTTCACTGTTTTTAGGCTTCCTCCTCTCCTGAGAGCCTGTTCAATTCTATCCATATTATAGTTCCTGATGTCCGCTGTCTTACGCTTGTTGATTAACTTAGAAAGTTCTGCCAGTTCTATTCTAGCTGTAGGATTAGAGGCTTTCATACATTGGCGTTTCTTGATCAGATCTTTCGTCTCCTGCGATAGCTTACTGGTTTCCTGTCTAACGGCGTTACCACCGACTTCTATTGCGCACTCCTTGATGATGCCCATGAGATTGTCGTTCATTGCTTCAACACAAAGGTCCTCTTCCTGAGTTAAAGCCGAATACCTGTTCTGTAGTTTGATCCGGAATTCCTCTAGTTTCCCTCTTACCGCTAACTCATTGATTGGCTTCTTGTGTACCAGTTTCTTTCGTTCCCTCCTCAAGTCTAGGCTAATTCGAGTTCTTACCATCCTGTGGTCACTGCAGCGTACCTTGCCGAGCACGTCTACATCTTGAATGATGCCAGGGTTCGCGCAGAGTATGAAGTCGATTTCATTTCTAGTCTCACCATTCGGGCTCCTCCACGTCCACTTTCGGCTAACCCGCTTGCGGAAAAAGGTATTCATTATACGCATATTATTCTGTTCTGCAAACTCTACTAATAATTCTCCTCTGCTATTCCTAGAGCCTATGCCATATTCTCCCACTGACTTGTCTCCAGCCTGCTTCTTGCCTACCCTGGCATTGAAGTCGCCCATCAGTATAGTGTATTTTGTTTTGACTTTACCCATCGCCGATTCTACGTCTTCATAAAAGCTTTCGACTTCCTGGTCATCATGACTAGATGTAGGAGCGTAGACCTGTACAACCTTCATTTTGTACCTCTTATTAAGTTTCACAACAAGACATGCCACCCTCTCGTTAATGCTATAGAATTCCTGTATGTTACCAGCTATTTCCTTATTAATCAGGAATCCGACTCCTAGTTCTCGTCTCTCCGCTAAGCCCCGGTAACACAGTACATGCCCGCTTTTTAGCACTGTATATGCTTCTTTTGTCCTCCTAACCTCACTGAGCCCTATTATATCCCATTTACTACCCTCTAATTCCTCCAATAACACTGCTAGACTCGCCTCACTAGATAGCGTTCTAACGTTAAACGTTGCCAGGTTCAGATTCCAATGGCGGCCTGTCCGGAGCCAGGTATTCTTAGCACCCTCTGCAGCGTCACAGATCTGACCGCCGCCGTGGTCAGTTGCTTCGCGGCTGCTGGGGACTGAGGGCCGGGGTTCGATTGTTGTATTCATATAGGAGGTTGTGGCCAAGTACTGCACCAGGGTGGCCAATCCTGCTCTGGTGAGAGAGTGCGTTACCGGTTCTGGTCACCGGGATCAGGCCGCACTCCAGGCCTGTTTGTGCAATTTTCTCAACACACGGTTTTTTTTTTGTATTTTCCGGTGGAAAATAGCGCGGCACCGGGGTTTGAATCACGGTCCTCTTGCACTGGAGACGGATACTCTACCGTCCCCGTAGAAGTTAAATTAAAAATTAATTTATGGGGTTTTACGTGACAAAACCACTTTCTGATTATGCACGCCGTAGTGGAGGACTCCGAAAATTTCGACCACCTGGGGTTCTTTAACGTGCACTTAATTCTAAGTACACGGGTGTTTTCGCATTTCGCCCCCATCGAAATGCGGCC
This sequence comes from Dermacentor andersoni, assembly GCF_023375885.2. Taxonomy (NCBI): domain Eukaryota; kingdom Metazoa; phylum Arthropoda; class Arachnida; order Ixodida; family Ixodidae; genus Dermacentor; species Dermacentor andersoni. The sequence goes on from NC_092817.1 coordinate 47,529,354, forward strand.
GCCGTGGTCGGGGTCCGATCCCGCGACCTCGTGCTCAGCAGTCTAACACCATAACCACTGAGCAACCACGGCGGGTCCCGCAGGAGTTGTACGCCTCATTTAACCTACAGTGGTGCCCTACTTGGTCAGTCAAGGTGGACCAATCTGAGCTCGGTTATACCGCATGGATGGCACTCGGCTAGAGAACCTGGTATTTATGACCTGCACATGTGAGTGTGAGGCCATACATATTTGAAGATATATATCTTTCTTTTCTTTTTCTTTTTTTGGAGGGTTCCCGTACAGTGATAAAGTAAAGGAAAAGACATTAAAAGAAAGAAAAAAAAGAAAGAAAAAGGGGGCGGAAAAAAAAAAAAAGGAACATAACAGGTGATTTGAACTCGTGACCCTTCGATGTTGCCCGGAAAGATAGCTCAGTCGGTTGGTTCGTCAGGCCCCAGGCTACTTTCAAGCGCCACAGCTCCTCCTCCGAGCCTCACACTTACGTGGAAAGAGACTCATGTTGTCCGCGATAGTCGGTTGGAAGGCATAGTTGGAAGGTTGGTTAGTTGGAAGGCATACTTTCTAGGAAAAATGGCCGCTCAAGGAGAAGAGCGAACTCGAGCGGCTTTAGAGGCTAGGAAAACTGCCTTAAAATATTTAGACTTGAGGGAAAGCTTCGTTAACAAACTATAACACGGCAATCAGCACTCGAATACGACGAGAGAAATTACTGAGACGTGGAAAATTCCCTTGAAAAAAATCTGGTTTGCTAGACAAATGCTTGTATGTATTGAACCTCTTAAAAGATGAGGGGTGAAATATGCGCTCACCGAGAGGGCATCTTCAGCACGAGACATCCACAAGGCACCTTACAGAGATGTGGAGAGCTTCGCGGCCGGAACGAAGCATCCCTTCTCCGCCGGCCAAGAGGGGGAAACGCGCTTTCCGATCGCTCAAGGTTGCGCGGACAAAGCATAGTTCTAGCGTCTAGGAAAAGCTTAACCAGGTGCGATGGCGGCACGCATAGCGTGGGAAGCTAGCCGCCAGAATAACTATACCAAGGACTGCTGCTGATGAGGGCGAAGTACCTTCGTGTAATTATAATAACCCTAATAGGACTACTTTCGAAAAAAAAGGAAACGGCCCAGAGGGCTATACTACGAGAGCTATGACTGATAGTTTTCTATATATATATATATATATATATATATATATATATATATTCATCTCATCTATGGGATCGCATTCGCGCGCTGTTTCTTTGTCTCTGCGTGTAGTACAGTTAAGAGAGCCAGTTTAAGGGCGGAGAAGAAGAAAGAAGAGAAAAGCAAAAACTGCAGCGCCGTGGTTTTAAAGCGCACCCGTGGTAGAGAAACGGAATGCGATATAAGCGTGCGTAGCCATGATACGCACACGACAAACTGCCTTAAAATATTTAGACTTTAAAATATTTAGACTTCCCATTCAAAGGGTACCAAACTGAACATGTACCTGGTTAACCTCCCTGCTTTTACTTTCCTCTTTCTCTATCTTTACTATTTTCTTCGGCAACGAGCGCCACGAAGTTATTATTTAAATACACAACGAAGGTATTTATATTTGATGAAAGGCGATGATTTTCATTAATTTAATTCCGATGCTAAGCATTCACGTAAGCAAAAGAAGACTGGTTAAAAGAAAAAAAAACCCGGTTCATACGGTACATTCTGGGGTCGATGTTTAAATGAAGGCTTTTTGGCGTATGCTAAGAATTCCATAGAGCACCGCAAATTATCCTTGCGACTCTCGACTTCAATTGGGGCAATAACGAAAGCACCGTGCAGGTGACAATTACGCGATTTACTCGAAAAACGCATACGCGCAGTATTGTTTATAGGACTACGCGAGTTAGGTCACAGGTAACATAAGAAAGCAAAGCAAACTCATCCCGCAGCAATATTTACAGTCAGCGAAGCACCGGCACAGTAAAACACTAAACAAACCTTTCCACCTGTGTATAGTTTCATCCTTGAAATAAATTAAATGGAAAATAAACGGACGTATAAGTACTACAAAGAGTTTACTGATGATGTGGATTGATTTTTCACGTAATATTGAGGAAATACTGTGGGAATTACACAGTATAAATCAGTATGAACATAATTCAGTCTGCCTTCACTCTACCTTATCTGTCTACATTATCTACCTTATCGGTAAAGTCTACTTTACCAGCCGGGTTTCCCGGCCCGCCGACGCTGTCGGGCAGGGCATGGCGGTGGGTACCAGCGCCATGCCCATTTATGGGACCGAAAGCGGAAGCAACAAGCCTGCACCACCCAGCTAAGTTCATGCCAACGTCCTTGGTTCATTTATTTATTTATTTATTTATTTATTTTATTTTATTTAGCACACACAAAGTACAAAAGAAAATTGCAAATGAAATGTGGTTGAAAAAGTGGGAAAAAAGCTATATATATATGTAGCTTGACTGGTCCCACCTTCCAGTACCCAGCAGCGGACACTTTAGCAGAAGTAAATAATAAAAGTAAACAGAGACTGTTAGAGTTTCGATACTTGTTTGTTAAAGAATAGAGAACCCATTAACAAAAGAAAATAAAACTAACAAAATTAACAGCAGCAATATTTTTTAAATCATACATATAGGATGACACACGATGACACATGCTAAATGACACATGCACTTTCAGTGTCCAAGAAATCGAGTTTCTGCATCATGTGATCAGTTACCAGGGAATACGGTCTTCGAAGCAGTGTTGACGCCATTGAAGCTGCACCAGCACCAACTGAAATTGGTAACTTGCGCTCATTCTTGGATATGATAGGCTATTACGCAAAGTTCGTGCCCCATTATGCAATGCTTGTTGACTCTTCCCGAATCGCTACTTAAAAATGCCGCGTTCACTTGGAATCCTGCAAAACAAGCTGTTTCGAGCAGCCGAAAGGTTTCTTGGCAACTGGATGTTTACAGTTCTTTGATCCTGTGCGTGACATTGTTGTCACTCCGGACGCATCATCCATTGGGTTAGGAACAGTGTTGCAGCAAGGAGGGATGATTTGTAACTAACGATTGCTTTTGCTTCTTGAGAGCTTACTCCACAGGAACAGAAGTATTCTGTTGGGAACTGGAAGTCCTTGCTTGCTTACGGGCATGTAAACATTGGAGCGTATACCTTTGGGGCCGCCCGTTCACTTTGCCCACTGACCACCAGGCTGTAATCACACTCGTAAGTACGAATGGAGTAGGTAGCCGTCCGTTCTGGATTGCAAGATGGCACGCCAGACTGCTCGCATGTGACTATACCATTGGATTCCAGAAGGCTGACAAGAATAATGTTGCTGATGCCCTTCCAAGGTCATCTGGAGAAGGAAGACAGAGAAGAGGCAGTTTCTGCTGTCTCAACATGTGTTACTCATGCCCAGTTTGTGGCTGAACCATTGCAGGAACAGTTGCTTCAACAGGTCATAAAGTGAATGACTTTAACCTGGCCCCGCTGTGAAGATGTCGCCTGTCGAGGTAATCCCGTTCCACCGGGTGCGGACTGAGCTCTCATTCGTTGGAGACCTCTTGCTTCGGGGAGAACAATTCGGCGCACCTTCATCCCTTGCAGGACGGCTCCTTGACGCACCCCACGAGTATCAACCGGGGATAACAAGGCTAAAGCAGCAGCTACGTGAGCGATATTGGTGACCTGCTTTGTGCAAGCAAGCAGACCAGCTGACTGCATCTTGCAGTGTATGCCAAGCTGTTGACAAGTCTGCGAAACCCGTGACGCAATCCTCTACAGCCCGCTGCATCCCCATCTGCACCATGGGAGAAGCTGGGAATTGATATTGTGTGCCCTTTCGCCAATGTTCCTGCAGAGTGTCGCTTTGCCATTGCGGTCGTCGACTACTTCAGCAAGTGGCCAGAGGCTCGTGCCTCGGCAACAGTGCCTACTGCAAAATTTATTTTCTTTCTGCGAAGCGTATTCAGCCGGGAAGGATGCCTTGACGAGATTGCGAGCAACTATGGCCGTCAGTTTACAGCATGTGAGTTTGATAGTTCTCTCAAGGAACGCGTCATCGTCCATGCGTATTCGGCAATTTATCATCCGCAAGCTAACGGACAAGTAGAAAGGTTCAAGTGGGTACTCAAAGAGTATGTTCAAGTTTGTCCACGAGAATGTCCGCCTCTGAAGGAAGAAATCCCCGAACATTTTGCAGTCTACCGTTTCACGTCACATGCCACCACATGATTGAAGCCTTCTGTACTTCTGCAGGGCAGTCACCCAAGAACAAAACTGGAACTTGTAAGAGCGCCGAGTAGCCAGTTTTTCCAAGACCCGCAGGCAAGATGAAAGCTTTACGCCGCAGAGTAGCACAGAACCAGTAAGCAAGTAAACTCTACACTGACTGTCAACGAACTGCAAAGCATGGTCCGTTAACAGGTAAACCGGTACGAGTCAGGTTGCCAGGCCACGTGACTAAGGACGCATTGAGCAGCTCAGGCATGGCCACATTGAACGACTTCCTTGACCAGTGTGGCCTGACACTTACAAACTTAATGATGGCTGTACCTGGAACCGGGATACGTTAGTACCCTACCCCCGACCAATTATACCCCCTACTTTTGCAAGACGCTGCTCGCCTGAAGCAGTAGCGTCGCTTGGCGAGTGACTGGTAAAAAATCCTGGCCAACATCAACCGCAATCTGTTGGGACACCAGTTGAAATGAACGTTCCAGAACTGAGACGTTCGACAGGGCAAATAAGAGCATCCTCGTGGTTTAAAGAATATCAAGGACATTGAGCTGTGTATAGACCTTAAGTTGTTTTCCAGTTCCTTGCTAATTTATTATGTGACTCTTTCGTGAACGGAGAAATTGTAGTATTTAGTAGTTCTTTTGTGCAAACTAGATGGCGCTAGGCACGCGCCTTAGCAAGATCAACCACCACATGTATCTGTTATGTACTCATCGCGGACTAATAATAAATGGCTTTTGTGCACCAGTGCTGAGGCAAGAACGACGGGTTTCGTGCCCGAGCTGTCAGCCTGTCGCGAAGTTATATATTGCGTAGAGCCTTCAAACACGTGCGATTCATGTTTTTATCTGAGCACGACCCTTGTTGCCCGGCATACGTGCACTGCACTGCATTTTCAGTTTGAAACACGCTCAGCATCGAACACTTGCGATAACTGACTGGAACGAGTACGTTTCGCTAGCATTTGCTGCAGCCGGGCCAACAGCAACTAAATTTATGGTCGTGTCAAAAGGCAAGTTTCAGATAGTGTAGATAGATAGAGCCCCCATGCCCGGCATAAAATGTTACGCTTGAAATACAAGTGTATGCCATATGAGAAACTCATACTTAAACAAAAAGAAAAGAAATTTTGCCGTTCGCAGGAAGAGATGCAGGAACGATCGACTAGGAATCTGCGGCTACTTAGTAGGATCTCCGAAATTGGGTGTTAAAAAGTTAAATGATTGGGTTTTACGTATCAAAACCAGGATCTGACTGTGAGGCACGCAGTAGTGGGGGACTCCGGAAATTTGGACAACTTGGGATTCTTTAACGTGCACCTAAATCTAAGTACATGTTGCTAACGGCGCGTGAAAAATCTCGGAGGCGATGTACGACGTCGTATCAGCTATCCATCAGGTGCACGCGTCGTCCGCGTAGGCTCTATTTAAAAGCTGGTAATAGGAAAATTAAACAACCACCATTACTATACTTACTTATCAGTTTGACCAAAGTTGAATTTCATTGCAGTTGTCCTTTAAAACCCTGAAACGGAGTTTCCTTTGCCCGTCCCTCCCGTCAAGCTGTCGTCGTGAAGTCGACGTTGTTATGGTTTAGTCATCCTCAAACCACATCATCAGCTTCGCCCTTGGCACAGGGCCAAGGAAAACAAAACTTTGCCTGTCATCGCTGCTGAAAATCGAAGTCACGTCTTTGTCGCACTTTGTAATTGACAGCAACAATCGTGCAGCTTTGGTGCTCGGTAATTTCTTCGATGTTTTGTGCACCACACGCCACTCCGAAAGCGGTGTATCTGTGCATACACCACACTGTAGCAGACGAGGATGCGACGTTATGTGCATTGCAAAAACAGTTGCTCTTGAGAATATGGTAGTGTCTACGGGGAGACCCTGTTGCTGTCGCAGTCAGTGAGTTTAGGTCCGAAGGAATCACTGAAGCGTACCAATTTGTTGTCAGTGAGTCCTCACACAATAAGTTAGTATGTTGATTATGTACGATGCGCAGACCTCAAGTTCGCACGCACACAACACTGCATACATTTGCCGTCGCCACGGCAGCTTGCGCAAAAATAATCTTTACTGGGAAACGTATGCGGGGAGCGCTACGTGCTTCGCATTGTTATCAGGAGCGCCTTATTACCAATTATGTGATTCGGATGCTTGTTTTGCTTGATCTTAATTGAAACGAATGCTGTTCTTTATGCTGCATACATGATTCCAAAGAATGGTGCGTTTAGAAAAAGTTTATTTAAACAAGGGACGATACCAACACTGAGTCACAATCACGGCAAAATTGCACCAGGACGATAAGATATACAAGAAACGAAGGATTGTATACATGGCACGTTCTCAAAGTAGTGTCCGAGTCCTCAGTCATTAACATATAACATAGAACCACGAAAAAGAACAGTTAAGCATAAATTGTAACATGTATAAAATGATGTTCAATATATGCAGTGTGCACTATGCTTATGTTCAATGATGATATGACACAGACACTTTACATAATTTTGAAGTGATGTTATGAGATGTCAATATACAAAAATGATCATGTATAAGAGAACACGCACACACAGAAGTTACAGGCACTTACATTCTGTGCACATTCAATGGACACTTCTTATGTCCTGCCTACAAGAACCAGGTTGGTCGAAAATTAAGCTGTACGCGTGCATCAGCAACCGACAGGAAACGGCATGACCACTGTCGAAAGAACTCTTCTTCCCCAAGGAAGAACAACTCCTCTGACAGAAACGACAGTAACTGAGAGTAGAGCCTCCCCACACGTGGAAACAGAGCGCGGCGATGATGTCCCGCAGCAACTGTCTCGCACCGGTCACGCCATAGACAAAAGGTCCTCGCAGCAATTAAAAGTCGCGAAAAGCGGCAACGTGAGCAGCGGCCAGATGTGATAAAGCGGTTAATTCCAAGGCCATGTAAACCGGTGTGCACGGCCCTCCAAAACACCCTGGCAACGAGGAATTGCAGCACCATATGTTTATTGGATTCTTTAAGAGGCCAGTCGGGACACAGCGAAGATGGGACTACACCCCACCACTCTAGCCTGTCCCGAGTTGGAAACACTTGCCACCTTAGACGCCGCATGAAGACGCGTAGGTGGCCGGGCAGAGATGACGCCGTTATTGCATCCCGCGACACATTATGGGAACGTGCGCGGTGCGCTGGAGGAACTAGAGAAAGCAGTAAGGCTGACATTGTATCCAGAACACGGTTTTCGAGAACGTCTACATCAGGACATACCTGTTGTATGTGGCGATAATATTCTACGGCCATAGAGTCAAATGCAGGTGCGTTTAACACTTGTGGTCCGCTATATAAGTGCGCGTCTGGTAACATGTAGCGAATTTTTGGGCCAAGGAAATAGACGGCGACTTCACGCGCAGGACACTGAACATGCTGCAACAGACGGCGCAGAAATCACAGGGCAAGCAGCCGGCAGCGGACAGACACGGATTGGAACGCGAAACCACCGCGAGAGCGTGGTTGCCCAAGCAGCGCTGCCCGACCAGAAGAAGGAAGCAAGTAGGGACTGCAAGGACCTAGTAACCCGTAATGGTGACTGTACAATATGACAAACGTACCACACTCGGCCGCAAAATACAGGCTTTGCTAAGTACCTTCTTTCTAATAGGGGGCAAATCATACCCTTGAACATCTTGAATACTTCGTCTTACATCTTCAAGAATTGAGAGCCACACAGAGTCTGATATGCCATCATAGGTGTAATCAAGACCTAATACACGAATAGAGTCACTCTTTTGAAGACGGAAAACGGGACTTGGCATGTCTGTGGTGAACCAATAAAAAAATAAAAATGTTTTGAAAAATTTTGCGCAGCACCTGAAATATTTCCGTACCCAGTGCATATTCGAAGGTTGCGGGATAAGCTATCGTCATTCTTGAGATAGAATGTGATGTCATCGGCGAAGGCTGTCACCTACACAACACCAGGCACCAGGCAATGGGAGACCAGGCAGTGCTACCAGGCAGTCGGAGACCACAAACGTACGGGTCTTTCAGTACTTAGCGCAGAAATGGCTCAAGGCTGAGCACAAAGAGTACTGGGCGTAGAGGGCACCCTTGACGAACACCACGAGTAACGGGAAATGGTGCACATTCCCGACCATCAAGAAACAATTTACTACGGATATTTGAATAGGCAGTCCTAATAAGTTCAACAAAACTCGACGAAAAGCCACATGAGGTCAGTACATTAAATATGTAGCTATGTTCAAGGCGATCGAATGCCTTTTCTTGGCAGTGTGTTCAATGGGGCTGGTTGGTTCACCTTTAGAATAAAAAACAGGAACAGCGCAACACAGGACGTGTGAGTAAAGAGCACAGGACAGCGCCCTGTCCTGTGCTCTTTACTAGTTCGTCCTGTGTTGCGCTGTTCTTGTTTTTATTCTAAAGCCTTTTCTTGATCTAGGGAAACTAAGTGACCACGTGCGGACCTGGTCAGAGTGTATGTCATTATGTCATGTGTGACAAACGAGAGACTGTATCTGCCAGAGACTCAGCATGCGTGATAGTGTCGTATTAAAGAAGGCAACAGGCTTCCCAAGCGTCAGGTGAGAACAGCTGTGAAGGTTCTGTAGCCAACGTTGAGAAGCGTGATTGGCCTGCATCCCTTTGGACGAACTGATGATGGATCGTACTTAGGTATCAGCACAATACGACCGTCGCGAAAACTAGACACGAATTCAAGGTCCTCAAAACAGCGGCTGATAACAGACACGAAAGTGGCAACAATACCTTCCCAGAATTTTAGATAAAACTCTATGGGTAAACCGTCTGGCCCTGGGGCCGAGCCACGCTTCATGGAAGATAATGCTGCTTTCACTTCGCCAGCTGACGGTCATGCACAAAGACGTTCAGCGATTTCAGGTGGAACCTGAGGCAACTCACTAAGCATTTCGGCGTTACCATGATCCATTCGCATATTCGTACGCGCCATGTTTTCAAAATGCGATGCAAAGAGTGAATAATCACGCGCGGGAGGCGACCTAACAAGAAGTGCTCTTGGGGCCACAGAACCGAGTACATTCGGCTGTCTAAAAAGAAGGTTTCTTGCAAAGCGCAGAACTTCAGGGTGGGCACACGGATTACGTCTACATCGCCAAGCAGCAGCTGACAATGACGACACTGCGATGAGACGTTGGAAACGCCTCCGTAGCTCACGCTGCCATTACCGCATCAGCAGAAGCGAAGGGCAATACGGAGCTTCATGGCAGTATCCGCCAGTTCTTCTGACGTGCGTCGCCTGAGTGCACGACCTTCAACTGAACAATGCAGACGCCACTGCACCTTGAGCGCGTCCCATGACTCTGGGTCAGATTTAGAAAGAGAAGCGCGCAAGACTCTTGCGAAACAAGAGCGCGAGTACGCGTCATGTAGAACGCGGATGTCGAGGCGCCAAGGTTTTGCTGATGAAGAAGCAGGGAAGCAAACTTCAAGCATAACCGGTCTGTGATCGGAAACATAGACAGGAGATCAAGGCAAAGTTATGACATCAGATTGCGAGACATACTGAGCTAAATTGCGTGGCACATAGGCACGGTTTAACCTGCTTGACGACGTGCCGCGTCGCCATGTCCAGACAAATGAAGAACTATGAAAAAGTCTATATGTATCCAGCAACGAAAAGTGCTGGACGAGGCGACGCAACTCTCGTGCGTTCCAATCAGCGCGACCTTAGCCCGGGCCTTGCACATCTGCTCGCGTGTCTAAAACGCAGTTAAAATCCATAACAAGAACCACGTGACGACTTTCCAGGAAATATACACGTCCAGGTCCCGAAAAAAATTATTGGACTTAGTGGCTTGAGTGGGCCCATAGATGCACAAAATACGTAACCTAAATGAGGATATCACACAATCAAATGCCAATATCCGCCCTGTCCCATCATAAGAAACCTGATGATCTCGCAAGAAAGCTCTGTTAAAAATAATAATACTGACTCCTCTAGAGCATGATGTCGCGAAAGAGAAAAAGCAATCGACGTTGAAAGTGCGTTTTAAGGCAACAACATGCCCAATGGTGAAAAAATTTGTTTCTTGCAAACACAGAATGTAACAGTTTTTAGCGCGGGCCACACTGATAATTTCGGCATGTGGGATGGATGGATGGATGTTATGAGCGTCCCCTTCGGAACGGGGCGGTGGGTTGCGCCACCAAGCTCTTGCTATTATACTGCCTAATGTCCTACCTAGGTTGAACAATGAAAAAGGAAAAAAAAAATACTATGAACTACTACGCCCAACTTTTCTGATCCCCTATTGCGAACTGTGCTTTTGTACGTCCCCGTATTTTGTCGTTTCCCTACTTTTCTTCCACCAATCCTCCAATCGCCTCTTACTAATGCCTATTGCGGACATGTTTGCTTTACCACTGCTCCCGCTGAACCCAAGGACTTCAAGGAGGACAGTGGTGCCTAAATCGATCGCTTTGTAGGCGTCTTCACATTCTAATAAAACATGCTCCGTCGTTTTCCTAGCTTTACCGCAGCAAGCACTTGCTTCTTGTTCCTTCCTATATCTCGCTTTATAGGTGCGTGTTCTGAGGCATCCCGATCTCGCTTCGAAAAGTAATGAGCTTCCCTTTGAGTTATCATAAATTGTTTCTTTCTGGATTTCGTTCTTTCCTTTTAAGTAGTTACTCATGGCAGGTTTCTTTTCCATTGCCGCCACCCATGAGATTATTTCAGCCTCTCTGACATTCCGCTTGACTTTCTTTGTTGCTGTGTTGCTCACCCTACAGGCCGCATACTTGCTGGTAAGCTTCCTAGTTCTTTTCCTCCACTGTGAATCAATGTTTTTCCTGTACAGATACCTCAACACTCTCCCAGCCCATTTACTTCCTTCCATATCCCTCAGTAGTTCTCCATAATCAATTTTACTGCGAGCTTCTGTGACTTCAAAACTAGTCCAGCCCATACCACCCTGCACAGCTTCCTTTGTAGTCTTCCCGTGAGCGCCCAATGCGAGGCGACCCACTGACCTTTCGTTCCCGTCGAGTTCTGATTGTCCATGATTTAAAGCAAACAACCGCATTTCCAAAAGTAAGTCTTTCCACATTCCATATATTACATCTTTCCACATACCTCGGAGGACCTCGTATCTTTTGTATCCCCATAGCGCTCTGTGCTTCATTATGGCTGCAGTTCTCTTTCCCTTTGTATTTTTGTATTGTAGAATTTCGGAACCCCTGTGCGTTTAATGAAATAATATTTAGGGTGTCAGCCTTATTTAATTAAAAGTGTCACTGAAAAGATCTGGTCGTGTTGTTCAAATCGGGGCCCCGGGAACAAGTCCAGGGGACATGCAGCACACACGTCACTTCTTCGACCCTCTCGAAGAAGGTCGAAGTTTTTTTGTCTGTTGTAACTCGGCGTGGTGATCCGGGGCGCCGTCCGAGCCAGAGGTTGACGCGTGGGCACGCTTTACGTCTCGTGGGACTGCCATTTCTACGTCGAGTCCATCTAGGCTTGGTGAGAGTCCAGCGCTACAATCAACCCCGAGGCTGAAGCTATTTTCAGATGATGATGATGCTGGTAGCGGTTGGGCTGCGGGATCGATGTCATCGCCGCCGGCAATTTCGGCACAGTGGCTTTTGCAGAAGAGCCACAAATCGAATATGGCGTTGTAAGCGACGCAGCTGAGGCGCATGAAGCCACCGCAGACTTCGTTGGTGTAGCGAGCTCAGAAATTGCAGGGCCAAGTGTTTTAGCCGTGTCCAAAACTTCCGTGCGATGAGGACTGATAGTAGCAGCCGAAGCGGAGGCGCCACCGGCCACAGCGCGCCTGTCCCTCACTGCCTGGGAGGCCAGCGAAAATGGCGTGCTGTGATTGGCCACGCCATCAATAGCACGGCCCTCCCTTTCGACTGACGAGGTCGGCGAACATGGCCTGTTTTGATTTCTCGAGCTGCATGCTTCTTCTTTGTCATTTGCCGACGCTGGTTGATGCGGTGTCAAGGCAATCTCTTTGGTGGCGGCGTCACGCGCAGTCGCGACCGCAGCAGACGCCGGCGGCAAGGGGGGAAATGCACCAGCAGTAGCGTCTGAATATGAATGCCGCACAGGGCACACGACTGTAGGGTGACCATCCCCGCAACGCCGACAAGGACGGTCACATCAGTCGCTTTCGTGGCCATGGATACCACAACGGCCACAGAACGCTGCGGTGCACTGTGCACGGTAGTGGTCGCTGGAGCCTCAGTGACGACACACGCGTTGCAAGCCACGGTAGTTAAACGTCACGCGATGTCCAGATACTCGCAGATAATTGGGGACAGGGGTTGTGGTGCTCATTTCCATTCGAACGAAGTGGGTAGCCGTGAGCACGCCACGTCGTCTGCTCATAACACCAGCGTTGACAGAGAGAACCTTGCCGTATGGTGATAGTGCCCGGACGAGGACTACGTTCGAAACGAAGGACGGCAAGAAGAGGCAAGTTACGTTGGTGACCTGCGGGCCGACGGAAACTACAGGACAACGCTTGCCACCGATGACAAGGCAGCCAGTATCGACGATTAGAGCCATGGAAGCCATGCTCTTGACTGTGACTTGGAAGTTGAAGCCTCCCATGTGCTGAATGCAATAGACCTCAGAGAGGCCAACTATTGAGACCGTCGCGTCGACGATGGTCTCAGGACCATTCGCGTAGGGCCAGCAACATCGAAAACCTGGGCCTTGTGGTGCAACATCGAAGCAACATCGAAGACCTGCCAGTGGTGCGGCGCCCGTTGTGCCGGTGTCGAGCCCGTCACCACTCACAAGGCCGACAACTGCGGACCCTCCGGGTGGAGCGAGGCTGTCTCGGGCAGCACCCGGCGTTGCCACACCCGGTGCCCACCGGTGCCCAGGCGGAGTACTCGACGGCACCGGACTGTTACTCGCCTGCGTAGCAGGCACTGTCGACCCGGCTAGAACGGAGGCAGAGCCTCGTACATAGAACTTGAAAGTTTTTTTGTTGCCGACAAACAAACAGGGGGTAAGGGGGTGTAACAAGCATGTGACGCCCCCTCGGGCGTAATCTTCGTTGGTCCACCAGGATCGGTGGCCTGCCAGGCTCGGCAGGCAACATTGGTCACCGCACCCAATAAACACCGTCGTGCACAGCTGCTCGGCGGTCACTCATCGTTCGTCACCGCCACGCTGCGGAGCATCTGTGTAACGGAGGATGCCTCGAGCCCTCCCTCGTTCACGAACCCGGGCGAATTGTGACAACCACTGCCACCGCCAGCACGTAAAACCCATCGCCCTGCGCCATATCCCAAGGAAGTCTGACGTTTGGCGCGCTCCCGACCACCGTCCGCTTTGGTATCACTGCGGAGATGCCGGCCACATCTGCGGCTGATGTCCTTACCGTGAGGGGGGACTGTGAGGGTTCCCCGTCAAAGCACCGCGCAAGCAGCAGGGTGAACGCCCACGTGACATCACCGACTACATCAGCGCCACTCAGTGGAGCCCTCGACGACCATCGCGTTCACCGTCACCAGACCGCTACCTGTCCCCGCAATGCCGACCGTACACTGCCCAGCCCGGGGACGGTCTGCAAGCCCATATCCGGAAACCTAAAGTCAGCAACCGATGAAGTTGCAGTTGCTGTTCGTCAAACTGACGAAGACGCCGAAAAGACTATTTCGACGACATATCAACGAGACGAAGCCATTCCGACGAAGATTGAAAGTCAAGAATACGCCGACTAAAGACGACCTGACGACGCGACGTTCCACCTTCAGGTCAACATGACGCAGCCATGATCCGACACCAAGACCTAACAGCGACGCAAGACACCACCGACACGGCCGGCGAGATTATTACAGCCGATCAAGCGTCCTTGCCGACCGTTTCAGCACATCGTAATGAATTTGTTGGGACCCTTTCCGACGTCAACATCTGGAAATACGTGGATCGTTGTGCCTACCGACTACCTGAAGCGCTACGCCAAGACAAAAGCTTTACCTGAAGGTGGTGCGGCCGAAGTCGCTAAATTCTTCGTCGAGAACATCCTTCTGCGACATGGTGCCCCAGAAGTCCTCATCATCGACTGAGGAACGGCCTTCACTGCAGAGCTCACCCGAACTATTTTTGCAATGCAGCCAGAGAAGCCACAGGAGGACAAGTGCGTACTACCAGCACACGAATGGTCTTACGGAGCGACTGAACAAGTCTCTCACCGACATGCTTGCCATGTACGTCGACGTCGAACGCAAGACGTGGGATGGCGCCCTCGCGTACGTAACCTTCGCTTACAACATGGCGCTGCAAGAAACAATGCAGATCACGCCATCCAAGCTGGTTTACGGCAGGAACCCTACGACCACTCTCGACGCCTTGCTACCACACGTCACCGACGAAGAGAATCTCGACGTCACCGCCTATCTCCAGTATGCAGAAGCAGCGCGACAGCTCTCCCGCTAGCGCATAAGGAACCAGCAGTGGACTGACAGTTGACACCACAATCTTCGGCGACGACACGTGTAATACGAGCTGGCGACCGTGTTTGGGTTTGCACCCCGATACGCCCACGAGGAATTGGCGAGAAGCTTCTACGCCGCTATTTCGGGCCCTACAATATCATCCGACGCATTGGCGCACTCGACTATGAGGTCGTACCAGACGGCATTTCGCAATCACAGCACCGCCGCTCACTACCCGTAATAGTCCATGTTGTGCGAATTAAGGAATTTTACCAGCGCTAACGAACTTTGGGACTTTGCATTGCTGAACTTTGGAATTTATTTGGGCTTTGTTTCTTTGTTGTCTTGTTACTTTTTCTTTCATAAGTGTGCTTTTGTTTTTCGCTCTCCTTTTATGTTTCTACCATCTGGACGATCCTTTCAGAGGGGGTATTGACACATGTACTAGTTTATCGGGTAACCGCGTTTCATCGTGTCACAAGTGTTATCGCTTAGCGCTGGACGTGCTGTATGTAGCGGAAGTTTCTGGAATGCTATCGATGATTCTATTCGCTGTCTGTTGTCACCGAACCTTATGTACGCGAATGGTGCAGAACTTTCTGGAAGACACGCGGGCACAGCGATTACTCTGGGACCTTCGATGACTGATATATAGAAGCCAACGCGCTTGACCCGCTGATCAGAATTTCGACGATCGTCGACTGTCTTCGCCGCTATCGTTGTTCTTTGAGTATAGCCTGTTTTTGAGGGTACAGGTTCGCCCAATAAAACCCGTCTCGTCACTTGCAGTTTCGCTGCTTTCTTCACCGTCACTACCACGTGACAGTATAACACGCACTAAAAAATCTAGATATCGCTTTTAAGTTACCCAACAAATTCAGTTAACAGCATGACGATATATGCGGTTATTACGTGGAAACTGCTGTTCTTATGAGGGTTGTTCGAATTTCGGCACCCGCCACGGTTGCTTAGTCGCTATGGTGTTGGGCTGCTAAGCACGAGGTCGCGGAATCTAATGCCGGCCACGGCGGCCGCATTTCGATGGGGGCGAAAACACCCGTGTACTTATATTTAGGTGCACGTTGACGAACCCCACGTGGTCCGAATTTCCGGAGTCCCCCACTACAGTGTGCCTCATAATCAGATAGTGGTTTGGCACGTAAAACTCGTAATTTACTCTTTTTTTTTTAAATTTCGACGAATGTGACCCTTCTATGTAAAATGTTTGAAGACCTAAATACGATATCTCCTACGAGGCACTACAATTTCACATTTTATTTAAAATGCGATACATCTCGTTTTACTCGTCTCAATTGTTGCCTGGTGATAACACTTCTTCATTTCACATTTGTTTAAACAAAGATGGTTCAAGAACCTTTATTAAAGATCCATTTTTCTTAATTCACAACGCAAGTGAGCGTAAATAAAATGAGAAATAAAGCCGACCAAGGGAAACATGAGCATACATTCGAAGCAGCTGACCTTGCCAGCACTGGCTCGGATCGCGATTCGGGCAGAATTTAATTGCGCCAGGGATTTGTTATTCCTCTCCGATTCAACTGAGTTTTGGTGTATACCTAGGCCTTCTCATGGGCCGATCCTGGACATTGTTCAGTCTATGTGTCACTGGGGTAACAGGGTAATATGCCCTTGGGACAACTGTGTTTGTGCCACTGGTTACGTCCAACTGCGGCCATTGGGTATGTGGTCCTGGGTATCTGACCTTGGGTATGTGCCAGTGGGTACCTGCCTTTTATTCTAGGAAGCTATTTGACGCAAACTTGTGTCAGCGGGTATCACTAAGACAACAAACACCTACGTAGTGACATCTACGAAATGCCTTGTATTGCGTAGATGTCAAGTGAAGTTGAATCTAATAAGTACTCTTTGGCAGGCTAGTTGGTTCGTTCCGTTTTCCCGCAGCTCATATTGTACGTTTCGCGCAGTACACTACAGAATTTAGTTGAACCTGCTATAATTACCCCCCTCCCAACCCCCAAGAAAAAGAAAATGTAAACAAATATGACCTATCTGATTTCACGCGGTTAATTCACCTTCTTTTTTTTCTTGAATGCGAGAGCGCAGAGGTTAATATGCGGTTGGATTTCAATTGCACAAAGCAAGCGCGACGTTGACCAGCATAGCGAAAATAGACAGGCTGAGTTGTGACGTGGATGCCTATCAAGAGTTCCACAGAGCTAGAATGTGTTCGGAAAGAGAGCCGTCACATGTTCCCATTGACGTCCGCAGGAAAGCAATTATGTGACTGACCCATTAACCTGTGTGGAATTCGCCAGGCAGCTGCAAACTTCGTACCCCTCTCTACAAAGCCGCTCTTCCGCTCCTCACTTTCCAGCGATACTCCGAAGGAGTCATGTCGACGACTGCTGTGCTGCTGCTTCTCGTCGTGTTGCTGCTGGTGGTGTTGTTCATGTAAGCAGTTGTAACCAGAAATGGCTGCATTTTCATAACTGGTAGCGTTTTGTGCCCCAAAGTCGCAGTTAGGCTATGAGCGGTGTCGCTCGACTTGTCTTTACTGCTCTTAGCTCATAATCATACTCAGAACGTAATCATATTATACTTAGTACAATATGATTAAATCATGTGACATGGTCTAGATCAGGCCTGCAGAACTCGCGCTCCGAAATCTTAGCGTCACGCCCCGCATCGGAACGCGACCGCGGGACGAATTCCCTGCGTCGCATCGCATTAAACCCATGACCTTGATGACAACGCCACTTACCAAGGGAAAATGAAAGAAAAAAATGAAATGAAAATATTCGGGACAGTTACGTTTTTTAGCACTTATAAATGGAGAATGAGGGTGCTTTGAGTTGAATATTGCTTGCTCTTAAGCCCCGCGGAGGGATCGTTGGTGGTGATTAGAAAGATAACGTAAGGTGGGCTCAATGAGTTTTAAAGCAAAGAAATAAATGCATTTGCGCTGGGAAGCAATACATAGGATATTGTATGAAAAAGTTGCACTTGTGGAGATATAGTGGTATGAAAGTTGATACGAAAAGCGGGTCGAAAACAAGCGCTTGCGCCGTATCAGTCGTTTCACTCACATCAAAATTGACACACTGATTGAGCCACAGCACGAAATTTTACACGCACTTTGACAGTCGATCAAACGAGCCTGACAGATTTCGTGACGGTCGTCAGCCACCCAGAAATTGTCACTACGAAATGTGACACCCTGTTTTGTTTGCTGCTTACGTGTTATTGTCGTGGTCTGGGAATAAAAAAAATGCAGATCTAACGTGTCCGTCTGAATAGATGTCAAGAGAAGCTTTAGTGAAGGAGTCGAGTTCATGCAGCACAACTAAACGCGATGTGCACGTGCAGTTGTCTTTAGTCAACAGTGAATGTTTCGATAGTGTTGCGTGTGTACTCTCGGCTGGTTGGCCATCCAGTCAGTATCGCCGCATGTATTTGCGGATATGTATGTAAACGCCACACGCGCGCCGGAGGGAAACGCCAACAAGCCAGCCTTACAGTACTGCTAGCGAGCGCCCCTCTAATCTGTAAAATTAGCAATAATTCCCTCTCAAATATTGCTGTAGAAGTAAAGTGCCGGCTCACACAGGTGCCTCTAAAGCACATGCACGCACCTCCTAATGCAATGGCGCATAATTTTCAGGCTTTAATTTTAATTTGATAATTTCTAATATTTCTCATATTTGGCCTGTGCCATTCTTGGGTCACAAGGCATGCACTACCATATATATATATATATATATATATATATATATATATATATATATATATATATATATATATATATATATATGTGTGTGTGTGTGTGTGTTTGTGTGTGTGTTTGTGTGTGTATGTGCAATGTTTATGTTTGTGCATGTTCATCACGTTAACGTCATGACTAACGCAGAAAATACCCGCGCGCGCACACACACACACACAGACACACAGACACACAGACAAACACACACACACACACACACACACACACACACACACACACACACACACACACACACACACACACACACACACGCACACACGCACACGCACACGCACACACACACACACACAGAGGAATATAGGAAGGCAGGGATGTTAACCAGACAAGACAGAGAGAGAAGCAAGAACAGGGAGGGGGTTTAAGCAAAGTAAGTCCGGTTTGTTGGTAAAAGGGTGAAAAAAGAGAAGGAAGCGAAGAGAAAGAGCACTATCCGAACGCATACTTGAAGGAGCACACCAAGTCTAGAAACGGCCGCAGATACCAGTCGACTTCAACTATTGCAACAAGGCCTTCGTTGTTTTCTGGGCCAGCGAAGCGCACTGCCATGGTTCAAAAATCTTGGCTTCTGAAAATAGCCTTGAGTTCGTCCGGTTTAATGCTGTCCGGAGAGCGCGGCGCTGGACATCGTATCGATAACAAAAGCACAGAACGTGTGCAGTAGTTTCATCACATCCGCAGGAGTCGCACGTAGGCGTGTCAGCCATTCCAATGCCTTTTGAATATGCTTACGTGGATACAACCCTGATCCAGAGACGGCGTAAGAACGTTGCACAGGAGCGGGAAATTCGTGATGGCAGTAGTAGCTTTACCGAAGGATCAAGCTTAAATGAAGGAAGTTAAAAGTGCGCGAAGAAAAAAAAAAAAAAACGGGGACGAGCGAAACGAATACAAATGTGTTTGTTTGACGGCGCTCGTGGTATGCTGTGTGTTCCTTTCGCTTGTCCTCATTTTTCTTTCGCGCAGTTTTAACCTCCCTTCAAGTATTAACCTACTAGCCCTTTAAAATGTCCTACTAAAGTTCAACTTTATGTAGGCGACACTTCAGAGAGCTATAGAAAACGACCATAAAGTGTGCGTGCGACCCAGAAAATAAAGTTTTTTTTGCAACTTCGGTAGTTGACAATGGGATCGGAACCGCTCGGGTTCCTTCACGGATGGACCGGGCCGCCTAGTCGGCGAAGTCATTAGCAGTAATACCGCTATGTCTTGGCTGCCACTGAAATATTATGCCATGTCCTCTCTCACGAGCTTCATGTTGATCGTTTCTTTGTCTCCTGCACCAATTGCTCGTGAGTCGTGTGGCCTGACGAAAACTGCAAACTCTGAAGGGCTGCTTTTCAGCGGCAAAATATGACACAATTGTGTTGCCGGTCGTGTAGAACTTGTGAAGGAGCACGCAGGGCAGCAAGCTCTGTCGCTGTAGATGTTGTATGCGGCAATTTAAACTTCAATGTGACAGCGTAGCCCGAATGACAGCGGCACGTGTTGAACCGGTGGACGACGTCAAACCATCAATGTACAGGTGCCTCCGGTCCCCACATGTCTCATTCAATAGCAGCGTCGTTTGTTTGGAAAATCACAGCTTCGCACGAACGACGAAGCACTGATTGGATAGCAGGCTATTATACGTCTATACGCAATGAAGATGGTAGCGTTATCAGTTGTATAAACTGCTGTAAACTTTCGCTTACTAACTTAACAGGCACGATGTCATGTGCGCATAGGCCAACATGAACACATGTCACTCGACCGCGGACACTCGCTGCCTGAACGCTGGTAGGATGAAGAGCGGCATGCAGGGACGAGCGAATTCTCCTTCGTGCTGCCTCGCGCTTCCACGCGAACTAGGCGCACGAGGAACAAGCCTCATGCAACCATCAGCTATTTGAGGTCGGCTAGCCTTCGAATCCGCCCCGGATTACCTCTAAAGTACGAAGCGCACGGCCGCGGCCGGAGCAGAAACGGAGACGCGTGCTACTCTGCCCTCCTTACCGCCCACCTCCTCGAGCACGCACATCCCCCCTCCCCTCCAACGCGAGTGCGAAAAGTCGGTGCGCACCAACGTTACTATAATTAGTAACATTGGTGCAATTATTAACCCCGAGAACGAACTACAGGGGCGCTGCGAGCGCCGCTCGCGTGACGTCAGGGCACGGACTCGCGCCTGTCGTCCGCTGCAGTTTGTGCGGTGTCGGGGTGCATTCTGCAGTGTTTTCGTTCGTTCGCTTTCGTTCCCTCTGCTTGTGTACTTATGGCGGTCGTCAGAAATATATTTTTGCGACATCTTCATTCGCGAAAATTTATTCAAGGAACGTATTTCTTAGACGACAATACAGTTCTTAAAAGCAACGCTACAGTGCCAGCCGACGGAGCTCAGACCAGCCCATTGCGGGTTTTTCATACGCGTATCGACAACCGCAAAAACATAGCACATAAGAATTCAGTTATGATACCTTACCTGCCATGGTGCAACAAGTATGTCACAGACACCGGCTATATATGACTTCTACAACAGTTACGTTGATTTAAGTACGCTAAAACAGGTTTGCTCACGGCGAGTAGTTCATGGTATAGTACCGAATGTTTGCATTTATTCACAAAAACGCTCGACAATAACAAGAGGACTTAACTAGCACTGAAGTTTAGATTCTACTAGCACCACTTGCTTCTTTAACTGCTTCCCAAAATTAGGCGGTTCTTCACGTGTTTAAGTGGCGGTAATTTTAAATAAAACTAATTGAGGCCTACAGCTCTCCGCAGAATATGAAAAGGAATGTACGAACATATATTTCTTTTTCCGTGCTACACGTTCAACTCACTTGAGACATTTACTGGGGATTTTTGCTTGAGGGATATACATGGCAAATATGTTTGGCGAACTGACACAGCCTGCTAGGCACAAATTTTTTAGTGAAATATGCCTTTTGGACCGTATGGCTGCAGCCAGAAAGAAGCCGAAGCGTCATTCATTCCATGGTAGTATGGGACATATTGCAGATACCATATTTGCCCGCTGTAGGGTCAAAAATCAAGTGAAATGTGTAAGGCTTGTGGTGTGTTCCTTATGAATCTTTGCGAGGCGCTCTTTTATGTACCGACGAAGCGAATGGTTCTCCGTTTCTATAATTAAACAACGCTGGATCGAGACTTGGTGAGACAGAAGGTGCTTGAATTTTCCTTTTCTAGGCACCCTAAGCTGCTCCGTAGAACCTCGCGTATACTTTAGGCATTGCAATTGGTGCTGTAAAAAACTGCTTCGTGGTTTCAATTTGAAATTGTAGTGAACTGATGGATTTCGCGAACAATGCGTGCCTCGCTATAACGACAGTCGGTTGCTACCGTTGCGTGAGGGCTGTGCCATATTGTCGATAAAGGCTATTGAGTGCCAATAGGAAACATTTCATCGCTTGCAATTGATTTGCTCTCGATCTTAACCACGAAACTCTTCTCTCAGGTGATCGCTACTATGGTATTTGTGAATCAACTATGTAAATACTCTACATGACGCGCCGTAGTGTTAGCAGCCATGAGCAATTCGTTTTTTGGAGGCCTGTTTCAGAGAGGGGTGAAAATAGCAGGAAGCTTTTTCATAAGAAATGCGCACCTAACTCTTTCTTTTACGCATGAATAAATGGCCATATTTGACTAGAACTCACCAGGGCAATAAGATTCATGATTACAGTTTCGCTGGGCACTGTTTTTCTAACACGGATAACTTGCTGACGCCAATTACCAAGATTTTTCTTCCATCTAAGATGAAATGTCTCTCATAGCTAAGAATTAAGGGATTGTTAAGTGTTTAGCAAAGCATCATACACAACTGCGCGTGCTGAATTTGCAGACATTCTTTTTACGCAAAATGTACGGACAAGCGCGGCGCGTATATGCATTGCAGAACCACAACACTACACAGCTTGCGATATCCAAGTCACAAGTTTTCTCCACTGACGCACTTTTTAAGAAGGAACTGTGGTTCAGGCATGGCAGTAGAAAGAAGCCGACATATCCTTCAATAAGTATGGCTCGAGCCACCCATACCCCAAGCATACAAGAAGGGAACGCGCGCGCTGCAGCCGAGCGAGCCGGAGCGAGCGGCGTCCTGGCCGTGACGCCACCCGCGAGAGGGCGCCACTCCAAGTTCTCGCCGCTAATGTAGACGATTGTCTACAGCTTCTGAGAGAGATTTACCTAGGAAATGTCGTTTGCGTTGAATGGGAAGGGATGAGGATCGAGGTGAAAAGTTGATATCAACAAGGGACGGAGGCAGAGGTGCCATATATCCCCCCTACTGTTTATGATGTGCATGGTGAGGATGGAAAGGGCGCTAGAAGGAAGTAATATCGGGTTTAATCTCTCGTACAAACAGGCGGGTACAGTAATAATGCAGCAGCTTCCAGGTTTAGCTTATGCGGACGATACTGTGTTGCTAGCTAACAAGCAAAGTGATTTGCAACGTCTGGCTAATATCTGTGGGCAGGAAGGCGAGAATTTAGGTTTGAAATTTAGTTTTAGAAAATCGGGTGTTATATTATTCAGCGAAAACAGTGACAAGCAGTGGCAATACAGGGCCAGGAAATACGTTGGGTAAAAGAATATAAATATCTTGGCATATAGATAAACGAAGGCTGTAGCTATATGGAAACACAGGAAAGAACAATAGCAGTAAAGGGGAAGATAAATGCAGTCATATTGAAGCACAGAGCGCTATGGGACATAATACGTACGAGGTGCTCCGGGGTATGTGGAAAGGTGTAATGGTTCCAGGACTTACTTTTGGAAATGCGGCTGTTTGCTTCAAATCAGGGGTACAAGCGGGACTCAACGGGAACTAAAAGTCAGTGGAACGCCTCGCACTGGGCGCCCACAGGAAGACTACGCAGGAAGCTGTGCAGGGTGGTGTGGGCTGGACTAGTTTTGAAGTCAGAGAAGCTCGCAGTAAAATTGATTATAAAGAACGACTAAAGGATATGGAAGAAAGTAAATGGTCTGGGAGAGTGTTGAGGTATCTGTGCAGGGAAAACATTGATTCACACTGGAGGAAAAGAACTAGGAAGCTTACCAGCAAGTATGCGGCCTGTAGGGTGAGCAATACAGCAACAAAGAACGTCAAGCGTAATGTCAGAGAGGCTGAAATAATCTCACGAGTGGCGGCAATGGAAAATAAACCTGCCATGAGTGACTACTTATGAGGAAAAAAGGAAATCAGGAAAGGAACAACTTATGATAACTCAGAGGGAAGCTCATTACTTTTCGAAGCGAGATCAGAATGCCTTAGAACACGCACCTATAAAGCGAGATATAAGAAGGAAGAAGAAGTATGTGCTTGCTGCGGTAAAGCTAGGGAAACAATGGAGCATGTTTATTAGAATGTGAAGACATCTGCCCCGCGGTCAATTTAGGCACCACTGGCCTCCTTGAAGCCCTTGAGTTCAGCCAGAGCAGGGGGAAAGTAAACATGTACGCAATAGAGATTAGTAAAAGGCGATTGGAAGATTGGTGGAAGAAAAGTAGGGAAACGACAAGGAACGGAGACGTACACAATAGGGGGTCAGAAAGTTTAGTTGTGGTTGTTTTCTATTTTTAATTTTAATTTTAACCATAATGTTTTCTTTTTATATTTTTTAACCTAGGTAGGACCTTAGGCAGTATAACAGCAAGCGTGTGGTGGCGCAAAGTGCCTCGAGCGGCCAGTCGCGCTGCAATCTTGCCGGAATTTGCGGGCTTCTTTCACACTCAGAAAAACACTTTTATGTAGCACGTATTGAGCATTAGAAAGCTGTATCGGGAGATTTCCATGTCCCTGTACAATTTTACATTGACACTTCTCATCTATTTATAATATTTGAAAAATTGATTAGTTAATGAAGACTAATTACCTAACTAGGCGGAATAAAAAAACAAAAACTTGAGTGTCTCGAAGTGACGGCAGATAGCACTGCCTTGGTTCTGTCCAGCTACCTGGCATTCGCACATATTAAAGCTCTGGCTAAAGTTAGCTCGGAAACCCTGTCTCTACACACTCTGAGCACTTCATTTCGGTATGAAAAAAAAAAAATGAAGCTAGCACTATTTCTTTCATCAGAGCGCCCCATTCACAAGTGCAATGTTAAAATCGACGTGAGCTTTGCTCGCTTGCGAGCACACTTGCACATTTAAAGCATGTTTTTGCTGCAGGAACGGAGCATAAATGTGCATTCGCGTTACCAAATAAAATTGGATGATATGTGCCATAGAATCATCAAAATGCACAAGGCATAGAAAACGCACAAGCGTGTTGCAAAAAGCACAGAGACTGCAGCAAGAACACGCTTGTAACACTGCCAAAACGCGTGGACAACCGCGGACCATGCTTCGCCGCTTCGTCCGCGCCGTGCTGACCGAGCAAAGTGCGACAGCAGTGCCACGAGACGCGAGGATGGGTGGTGGGCCCACGCAGTCACAGGAGTTTGAAAACTGAACCTATTCTGGTAACATTGGTGCGCACCCACCCCACCTTCCTATCTTGCGCGCGCGAAAAGACACCGCTGCGCCAAGTCACCATCCTTCTCGGCTCATCCTCGCATGCATTCCCCCCCGCAAACACAGCACGTGGCGCGGACCAGCGATCTTAACGCACTTGGACTTTATACGGAACCTCACGGCGACGTCGACACTGACAACGAGAGTGGAAATTCACCAGGAGTGTTTTTATAAGTGCTATCGCGAGTAAACTATTATTGGGTGATCGGTGGGCCGTCTTATTTATCCCTGGAAGAGTAGAAGGCGCACCTGCGGCTAGTGGAGACACCGCGAGGGCTTTGAAGGTCAGGCTGCTGGTTTATATGGTGATGGAATACTGTCTTGATGAGTGGCGATAACTTCTGAAAATGTCGCTCCAGGTCTTTGTGAGGGCAAGAGGGCCAAGCGGTGATCGATAATGTGGGAATTATGTCGAACGTGCGTCCTGAGACAATCAACAGTGTTGTATGTTTTAGATAATCTCTGGCAAGCCCAGTCTTTGAATAAGTGGAAGTACTTCGAGGTATACAGCCCCAGGAAGGTACGCAGTGCCTGGCCCCGTAAGCTTTGCAATGAGCGAACATTACGCTTGTATACATTTGACAAGAGAGAGAGAGAGGCCGTAGCGTAGTAATCATAGAAATTAAGCTCTGTATAACTGCAGCACGGAGCGTGCAAGTGTGCCTCATGATGCCTTACACATGAATTTCAAGACAAGCGCAATAGACAACAGTTTCTTCTTCAGACATACGCAATGGAGGCTCCATGAAATGCTCCTGTCTATTATCATACCTAAAGATCAATGAATATTTCATAATTGACACTCTGTCCGTTAAAGCAGACTGTCAAGCCTATCGTCAAGCCCTGTGCTTGCAGGTAGGCTAATGTTATGGTTGCTGCCTGCGGCCGCCGCGCACGCACCTGAAGGCGAGTGACTGCAGAAGTCCAAATGCAAAAGTTATTCGCATGTATCCATAGGCAGATCGACTTTGACGAAACTTTAGCGCAACCAATGAGGGTAACATTGTACAAATTGGGGCTTAATGTTCCTTGAGGCATGCCGCACTATGTGTAATGTTAAGCTGTTTGGCCTTCTTAAATTTGCACAAAAATGGACCCAAGGGTTATACAGCCTTTATCTACTCAAACACTCGGCCGCCAATTTCGATCGCTTCGAGAGAGTTGAGGATGACGTCTTCGGGCACATTGCCACATGCTCCCTTTATACCGAGAAAGAGCGCAAATGGTTTGAGTTTGCTATTTTCCTCCTGCTGGACAAACGTTACAAGATTATTGTCGATAGAGGAACGGCCCGAACAAAAGCCTGCCATGGAGGCAGGGTAAGCGTTGTAGCGTTCGAGGTATCATTCCAGACTTGCAAGACCTATTATTTCTTCCACTTTTCCAGTGGTACTTGCCAGACCCATAGGGTTATATGTCGTCGAGTGCCACGGGGATTTTCCCGGTTGTAGATGTGATATACATCGACTTGTCTTCCACTCCCTGGGTACAGTAATGCTGTGCCATGAGTTACTGAAGCGTGTTAATAGTTCTTTCCTGGCCTCTTGTGCAAGATATTTCCCACGTTGGCACAGGTGATGCCGTCAGGACCTGGAAAAGTATGAGCGCTTAGAGGCAGCTAGGGCAGCTTCAAGTTCCTCCATGGTAAAAATGTATGTTCTTTTCTGGCACCCGAGTCTCAGGGATGACGGTGGCGTTGCTGTTCGTGGTGTAAGGCTTGCCAGTGATTCTATCGCAAAATTCTTCCGCCGTATCAAAGTTTATTCGGCCGTGAAAGAGGGTTAAAGCTGTAAAAGGGTGCCGTTGCTGTGGAGATGAACGCAGGCGGCGGACTTTCCTCCAGATATCTGGTGGTGGCTTCCGAGGATCTAGCGATTTGCTGAATGACGTCCATCTTCTTCTGAAGGCGTCGGGCTTCTCTCAGGTCGTAAATTGACTAAGGACTGAAGTTTACTCTTCTCTGATGTGCTGGCGCGGCAATCTGACCATGGCCATGCAATGAAAAAACAAAAAGAACGCCAATGTGGTCGCGAAAGCCAATGCACGACACGAATCTTTCGCCGTATCAGCCTATTGAAACACAGATGACGTGGAAGTGTTTTATATCTTGTTGGGGGCAGATAAAAATATCGCCCTACCACCAAACGTATTCTTAATGTAACCAACGCCAAGACCGCATCATTGGCGTGCATAATTGATGTGGATATGAGTTTTTCCAGTATGTTTCAACTGAAGGACATTAAGCAGACTGCCCACTAAAGGGAAGCCCGTGTGACTCTCCAAAAACGTTTGCATGGGCCCTCGAACGTCAAAGCTGTGCAGTCAAAGTTGTGCTAGTCAAAGTTGAGTTGTGCAGCCCTGGTCTATACAAAAATGTACCTAGGTACGTTTATCTATTTACCTAGACATTTTCTAGGGAACTAAGTATGTTTTGATGCCAGATGGAACGCAACAGGTCAAAATGAAAGCATAGAAAGTATTCTGCAGGAGACTGTTCTAGGATGTTCTTTGGCAACGGCACTACCTTACAGACCTACCACATGTGCATTGAAATATATTTTTCAGATGGGGGCAGATCCGTTTATGGCTTGTTTAATTTTTTCGGTCCTCGTGCAGCAGCGATCATTTATTCGAAGTAAATTTGAGGGCACTAACATTGCTGTGCTTTTTATTGGCTCTCATAAGCGCGTACTGACGGCTAGTGACCCCGATGAACGAACTATGCTTTTACCGGATGCGTCTATTTGTAGGCGTGCATCTATACAAAAGTTCAATGATTGCTTCTGCCGAAAACAATGCACTACGCCAAGAAGCAACGCAGATAATTGCTGATACGAGCCTGTATCATTAGCCGTAAGCCCCCGTACAACATTCATTATTTCATACAGGATTCATCCATACGACATCATTCAGCCCCCGTACAGCATTCACAAAATGTGCTGCAATCTCTGTGTTGGGGTTGGGCGAAGACGGGGGGGGGGGGGGGGCTCTGTAAGTGGACGCGGTAAGTCGATGGCTTCTGCGACTTGAGTGATTGATGACAAAGGCGGACACACACTTTTTTAAGGTGCTTGCAATCTTTTTTTCTTTTGTTTTGCATTCTAGATGGCGGTGGAGGCACTTCTCATACTTCAAGAGGCTCGGAATTCCTGGCCCCAAGCCCAACCTGATATGGGGCAATCTTATGGAATATCACTCTACGGTCAGAGCCTGATGATAAATGCTCAAATAATTGTCGCTGTTTAGAATGAGACAACTGCACTGTGGTCAATAATTAAAGATGTCATAGTTGACGGCTCGGGATTACTCTTGACCGCTTTGGATTATACAATGCGCTGCTAAATCTAAGTGCAACAGAATTCTCGAATTCAGCTAGCATCGAAATCCTGCCACCAGACGGCGTATCATATCTCAGTACTTCGCTCGCAGCACCTGGATGTTGTAACCAGTGGGGGTAAAAATAAACTTAGGTGCGGGTTTATTTTTCTCCGCGAGCATTTCCGGCCACACAGTACTTTAGAAAGTGATATTAAAGGACAGCACAAGCAGGAAATGACAGGGATTATGCTTGCGCCGTAGTCAGATATCTACTCAAGTGCATTGAGCCTAAAGTAGAAAAATATCAAGTCATAAACCTTCATCATGTTTCCTGTAGCAGTGACCATAATGCTTAAAGAACTACGAAATATTAATCCTAATCTTGAAATTACAATATCAAGATAAGTTAAAAGCTCCTCTATGATGAGGTCCTTTACGAGCTTCAGGGCGCACAGAGGTGGTTTCACACAACAACTAAATTATCCATGCCCCTTAATTGGTAGGCTTAATTCACTTGCTGGTAAAGAAATTCACGTTGCTCGCTTTTAGAACACGAGCCACGACTTCTGCCCATTCAGAAGTCCAGCCGCACCGAGCACGTTGTTCGATAATACCTTAAAGTGAACTGTTTTTTTTTTTTTGCAGGATCTCTACAAAGCTGTCGGCGGGTGGATTGAAAAATATGGCGACATGTTTGGGTGAGCTTTAACTAAGCAAACTATACTTAATTTACATTCCACAAGAGTACACAAAAACGCAAAGAAGGTACAGGCGAACATTTACTGTGAATTTCCGAAATTAGCAAGACAATCAGAAATAGATCAAACAAAGAAAACCTCATACAAAAAAAAGAAAAAAACAGAAAACGGATACAACTCAGCACCGCTAAGTTTCTAGCCGCGCTTGCATGAATGCGACAATGGCGCATCGCATCGCATTCACGTAAACAGTGGTGATGCGCTAGGAAGATGCGTTGCAGTTAATTGCGCCAGGCGAAGGTGGACTTAAGAGCGCGAGTCGATTCACGCGTGTGACGCCACGTTTTCGCGAGAGTTGATGCGCTACATGCAAACGGCGTCGCATCGCCTGTGCCAAATGCGTTTGGAAATACTGCGCGCTGCTGTCGCGCATTCCTGTGAACGCGGCTTTTGACAGCATACTTAGATTGTGATGTCTCGGCAGCTGGGTGCAAGTGCGATCCGCGCACGCACCCATTCACCAGTGATGTTTCTGCACCTCGTATATCTTCTATGATGTCGCGCACACTGTGACACAATCACGCGCGCTTGAACACATCTCTAAGGTTCCCGTTATATACTTCCAAATATAGGAACTCCACCCTCGAAAGCTATAAAGGAATACGGCACCGATGGCGGCATAAAGCCTCTGTCTTCCAGCACAGCAGCTCAGTGCTCTAATTATTAGACCACGATCACACGAATGCTTCCCTCCTGCCAAATCCGCTCTTTGACACGTGTGGCACGTGCGTCACGTGTCGGTTTCTCGCATTCTTCTCTCGTGACAGCTAGCGCGTTGAGACGCTGGGTTAGACTGCATTGTCTTTGCGATCGGCCAACATTTTTGGTCAACGGGTACATACAAAGTATGTGCACTCCGCCTGTAATGCTATCGCATTAAAAGAATTACCTGTAACTCTATGGGCACGCTATGGGCTCTCCATGCACCCTGGACCGACGAAGCTGTTATGCGCCAATCACGAAACGCAACCGCCAGATTTTTGACGAGGACGTAGCGCTTGGCATATCGACGACGACGAGAGGAATATCAGTTCAACTGGTTCATGCACGCACATGGCGATGTGAATATGTGTAGAATCTCGGTAATCCGCTAAAGGAATCTCCTCGTAAAATCTAAGTCGTAAATCTCCTCGATTTGCTCCACGATTTTCTCGCATATAGGGACCAAACTGCCAAAACATTGTAATAGAAATATGCGCTTGCTGCTAGAGCACACCTTTATGTTTTCGCAGCTTCTACAACGGGGATGTGCCGTTCGTCGTAACGCAAGACTTGGAATTGATTGAGCAGGTGTACGTGCGCAAATTTCAGAACTTCATGAATCGAGGCGTAAGTACCACGCGCATGAAATAGTGCAACACTAAATGCTTTACTTTGCTCGCACAAATGGCAGCTAATTCGACACTATCTTTTTTTCATCCGTCTTGTTTTTTAAAAGAGACGCCGCAAAGAAAAAAAGAGAACAGGTAAATCTGACGCTTACATTCGAAACAGTGTTAAGCGAAACTTTAATGTTTGAAGAAATTTGAAAGCAAACGTCATGCAAGTACAAACCTAATGACACAAATTATTATTATTATTTGTTTCAAAAACATTTATACATTTGACAGAAAAAGGATAGCTAGGACAGAAATAGTTGCACAAAATGATGCAGATTGAATGCTAGTTTACCGTCTCGTTAGCCGATTTCGATTTCCTTTTTCTAACTTTTTCACTTCTTGCCTCTAATTTTACTTGCCTATTGGGCACAAATGCACTGGCGCATACCGGTTGTGGGCCATTGGCCAAGCATGGGCACATACCAGGTGGCAAATACCCCGTTGCATGCACTCAGTGGCTAGAATTGTTGGGCACTTGGCATGACAGCACCGGCCAAGTGGGGTGAAAAGGAAAAGAAAGCTTTGCTTTAAAACGAACATAGCCAGCGGCTCATGGCCAATGAATTAGTTTGCCTACAGAAGGTAAAAAAGAGAAGCAAGAAATATTCTGAGAGATGGCAGGAAGTTTTGTAGAGACCACTAGCGTTCACAAATGTTTAATTCAGAAGGTTGCGCAAGGGTAAGAATGCTGTCAGAAGAGCTCAGTTTAACGTGCGTGGGTCTCATAACAGAAGCCATTGCGACGCTTTAAAATACAACTGACATCAAACCGAAAGCACAAGGCGGGCGTATTAAAAATAATAAAAATACCTTAAAGCAGTCGAGTTTGCTTTCTTATGCAACGCTAGTTTCTTTTGCTTGTTTCCCGTATCCTGTGTGTCGATAGTCTTCACCAAACTCTTGTTGCACTTGTAGCTAACGATGATGACGGACCAGATGCACCCGTTCCTCGGCAAGTCCATCATTCACGTGAACGCCCCCATGTGGAAAAGCATTCGAAACTCTGTCGCCTATGGTTTCAGCGCAGCGAAACTGAAACAGGTATGCAAATGTTCAGTTCTGAATAAGCTTCGAACACGCTTCTTTATATGAGCTTCTTAAAACTAACGTTTTGCAATGAAGCTTATCACAGGCGCCAGTAAAACTAGCCAAAGTACATTTGACAGCCCGTAAAACCCCAGAATTTATGCATTTTACACCTTTAACAGCTATTTCTGTAACCCTGAAGACAGTAAGGAGATGGCTTAAGATGTCTTGTTAAGGTCCGTACCGCAAACGGGTCAAAATGAAGAAACTGGCAAGTAAGCAGACGACACAAGCGGCTGGGCACTTGTGCCCTATGCGCATTCGTTCGTGTATTCTTGAATAAATAATAATCTGAACAGTATATTTCTAAAGCTGTTATGACATTTCTGAATAACCTACATTAATTTTTCTGCATGGCTCAAGAACTGTTTTCTCTGTCTTCTTTTCTCTCGTCTCAGCGCAAATGTTTGAAGAAACGCGTATTAATTAACCCAGGCTGTACGTTCTCGCCTGACAGATGATGCCATTTTTCGAAGAAGATGTCAACTTCCTATTGAAATCCCTGGAAAAGAACGCTGAGACGGGAGAGGAAGTACAAATGTATCGCAAGTACGAGCAGCTGTCCATGGACTTCGTGGCCCGAGGGGCTTTCGGCATTGACGAGCGTTTCCAGGAAAATCCCGACCACCCGCTTTTCGAAATGGCGAGGACCACTTGCTGCAAGATCATGACCGGTCCTTTTCACATGATCGCACGTAAGGGAATATTAACTTTCGTTCTAAAGGGTATATATACGCTTGCAATGTCGTTAGTAGCATTAACAGCAGGAACAAATCACAGAAATGTTTGACAGAAAGCTGACTGCTTCAGCTTTATATGAACTGCGTTGAAATGTACATCTAAAAAAAGAACTATAGAAGAGAAGCTCAATACTGCACAATTAATAATTGTGGATTTACCGCTCATTACGCCACCACACATGATTCTGGTTGTGTCCAGTTGACATTTATGTACGGTGCATTGTTCTTAGATATGCGACTTGTGAGTGAGTGTGGAGGAGGTTGGTAGCATTCATTCATTCAGCTTTCCCATTGTGGCTGTCACAAAAGTTTTCACTGGGTCAAGCTCGTGATTATGAGTGGAAGACGCTATGAGAAACGCTGTGGCCGAGGCATGCGGACTCATTTTGGCCCCCTGCGGCTCTGAAAGGTGCAGGAAAAGATCGGTACGCGAGCGTTATGGCTTTTCTCCTAAATGAGAATGTTGGCGTCGCAGTCAGGAATGCGCAACTCTGGAACTCATGCTCGGCACCAGAGTTCCATAGATAGTGAGCCACTGCGACGGGTGATCGACCTCAGTCTCAAGCACAATCTCAAACGCCACGCCGCACCCTGTCTCTCTTGCAATCTAGTGCGATATTAATGTGACACAGAATGCTTCAAATGCATGTTCGTGAAAGCCGAATAATTCTAGCCAGAGGCATCAGCCGTACAGCGCCCACGTGCATTGTTTTATGTAGTAAACATGGCAACCTAAGCTGTTGGACTTATGGGTAAAAATACGGTATTTACTCCTGTAACGATCGCCCCTCGTATAAGGCCCGATCCCCCATTTTGAAACCTCAGAAAAAAAATGTTTCATGAAGCTTCGCGCGCATACATGCGTACTCTATAATTTCCGCAAGGCGTTACAATATGGTACTAGTCGGTGTCCGAAAAATCAAGCTGCGAGTGTAAATGTGTTGATACAGTCGGCCACCAGTGGTTTCATTATTTGCATAACAGATTGAGTGCCGTTCAAGGCTTCAGTGTGTAGCCACAGACCTGCTTCGTGCAAGGCCCGCTCCCGATAAATGTAATTTAAAAAAATGCCGTCGTTACACGAGTAAATACGGTATGTTCTAGTTGACTTCTGCGCGCGTGCGCAATAGCATCGCTACAACGGCGCACTGTCAAAGGTATGAAACATTGATATGGTAACATTGGTATCTTTGGCCTAGAACACGGTCGACCTCATCAAACCTGGCAGATATGCCGGAGGACGAAAAAAAAATAAGACGGTAAAGATTATCGTCGCATCGTCGTATCGTCGCAAATAAAGGAAGCTCTGCGGACTTATATGACGGTTGTGAGATTCCGCCATCTACATCATTATTTCGTTTCCGGCGGCCTGTGTGTGTCCCGGATGCGCAAGCAATAAAATGTTTTGCGAGGTTTGATGCGCTCGATATTTTCGTGCCGATGTGAAAATTCAAGTATATTCAGGTTGGAAGTTGTCACAGGATGGGCGACTCGTCCACGCTAACGGAGGCCTTGGTATTAAGCGTGGGAAGGACACACACCTTAACCATCGTCTTCTTGGAGTCTGCTATACGCAGAACTGCAGGTTTGAGTGCCGATAAAAAGCGGTTATATAAACGATGCATAACATAATGCGTTGAACTGTGAAGCTGGGAAGAGCGTCGTTTCCTTATCACTTGTACAAACCTTGTCCACAACTCGTTCTTACTCGAGTTACCCCAGAAAACATGCAATAACAATAAAACGCCTGTGCAGAAAAAGAAAATAAAGTTCATGTCTGACCACTTAGTTTTCTCGATTCGCACCGTTGGCTCCAACAAATACAGATGCACTTTTCCGAAATTCTTTCCATGTAGAAAGCACCACAAGCCTGGGACCAGTTATCAAACTAGTTTGCTGGCTTTCACTTGCAATCGGAGACTTCGTGTTCGACATGATAACAACTAACACTGCAAAAGTAATCGAGATGAGAAAGAAGGATCCATCGGTAAGCAACAAAATTGTCTTCGCCTGGTGCAAGGCTACGTTACGACTTAAGAGGT